>NC_056726.1:181792710-181837710 GCF_019279795.1 Protopterus annectens
AATATAATATTAATTTTAATACACATTGTTTGGTCTCTAGCCCCTTTTAACTATAAAGCCTCTTTCTCAGCTGCCTGTCATACCCACTCATTACCCCCTAGGGGTGTGAGCTCATTGACATGCATATTCATTCCCTTTATGGGTCAGAGTCAAACTCTGAGAGTGGTGTCATCATTTGTATGTGGAATCAGGCAGTCTTAATTATGCACGTTTGCTGCCTTGCAGCAGATGTTACGTCTACATTGTTCTTGTATCATAGTGTGCATATATACTTCCACACATACAGTCTCTGGTTTATTACATTATGCTCTGCATTGCAAGCATTGTCATTGTGGGCCTCCCAAAGGTTCCGCCACAACCTGTGCTCTAAAGTGGGCAAAATGTCTGTCACTCAACTTCCAGCTCGCCTGTGCCATCTTCTGCAGAGCCTGGAACTATAATTTAGCCCAGTATGACTAGGGCAAAAGTCAGAGTTTTATCCCTCTGTGTTACAGAGCTGACTAGTAAATATAATATTCTTAAGGAGTTTCATGGCTGTTATAAGAAATCCATAAAGTTCAGAAAAATTAAATTGTCATTTTGCACAGTATACGCTTGTGTTTTACTACATTTTGCTCTTGGCAGATGGTCATTCCAACCCCTATCACAGAAAAACATTATCAGTATTGGCTCGTCCCACTAAAACAAAAAAAGTGTGATTGGCTGCATGCTCAGAGAATCTAAGGATTGTATGCATCAGTGGAAGGAGCATGATAAACAATGCACACCTCCTCTGGGATTTTAGCACAATTGATTAAGGCTATGAGCTGCTAAAGACCCATATCCTGTAGCCCTGATATGATTCATTTGGTCTCCTATTGCCTGCTTTCTTACTGTTAACAAACCCTTTTACCAGAAAGTGCTACTGAACCTCAACTTAATATGTGCCTGAACCCAGTCAACATGAGACCTCATGATTTACTGGAAACAGTTGTTTGATGAGTCCAGTCACCCATCTCTGCAACTACCCCCCTCCCCCAATCACAGTTGTGAAAGCTAATTATGGGTCCCACAGCACCAAAAATAAATTGAATTTCATTGAAAAACAGTGAATCTGATATTGTCAGTTTTTCATCACATCCTCACATATGGGTCTGGATCTGATCCATCGGATCCAACTTGGCCGTTACTAAGCTTGTGACAACCAAAACCTCTTGGACACCTCCCCTTACCTAGAATGCACCTTTTACTGTTATTTCAGATCTTGTTTGCTGCTTTGCGAAGACATGGTGTAAACCTTCTATCTCTTGGATAGTTAGGTGATATTTTCAGTATTTTTGTCATTTTTCTTCCCTACTTCTTGCTTGTTTTCTGTGTGATTAGGTTTTCTTATCTCCCCTTTGCCTCTGAACCCTTCTTTCCAGTAGTAATCATTTTTTATTAGGTTACTATCTCTCTCTCCTTTTTCCGCTAGTAACTGTTTTTTACTAGTTTACTCTCCCTTTCTCCCCTGTACCCTTTGTGGTATGCTTACTACGATTGTTAGTAGTTTTTTTTCCGTTCTCTTACCTTATCAAAAAAAAAAAATCTTTCTCCTTTTTTCTCTCAAAGATTTGTTTTGTGTGCCTTTTTGTGTGCATTTGTGTGTTGGTGTGTTCTTGGCCCTCCCTTTCTTCTTCATGGCTGAAAAGCAGGATAGGTCAGCGGGCTTTGAGAACTGCACAAAGTGCTGTCACAAAATTCCCTTCAGTGACTCTCACCCCCTGTGCATATACTGTCTGGGACCCCTTCATCTGCAGGAATACTGTGCTATTTGCCATTCCTTCAACCACAGGACCTTGGTTGAAAGGAAAAATAAACCCATTTTAAGGGGCATCCTACCATCTGCATTCGACAAGGCCATTTCTGGTAGTGACCCTAAATCGGTGACAACATCCAAGTCTAAGTCAGATCATTCAAGCCCCACTTCTTCTTTTTCCTTCAAAAGTTCTGCAAGAGGAAAAAAAGAGGCCTTCCTTGGCTCCAACAGATCCTTCAGAGCCAAGATCTAAGACTTTGAAACCTCCTAAATCTACTGACTCAGTGGCTCAGTTGGATCCGGCTTCTTCGGCTCCTAGTCTATTGGGTAATGATAGATCGGATCCCTTGAGGTTGGATCCAACCACCACTCCCTTTAAACCAGTTGTGACTCTTCCATGGACTCAGTACTCCTCAACTATAGACCCTGTTCCTTCAAGGGTACTGTCTCCCTTTTTGACCATGCCTAAATCTCCTTCAGTGTCCTTTTCCTGTTCAACCTGAAGCCTTACAGAAGAAGACATGGAGCGAATGGTACAGAAAATATTTTGGGCACAGGGCATCACTAAGTCCCCCTCAGCCTCAACCCAAACAGTCCAAGGTCTCCTCAAGCCATCCACTCGCCCTCTAACTTCTCCTCTGATTTCAGGACAAGCTTCAGAGTCATTGGATCTGATTTGCACAGTGTCTTTCAGCTTGGATGTGAAGATGTCCCTTTCCTCGGATCAGACCTTTGCTTGCAGCTCTTTGGTCCTTTCAGAGCTAAACAGCTCCCGGAGCCATAGCAAGCCTCGCAGGCCACTGATGCACTCGACTCCCAGACATTTGGAGCAGTCAGTGCATCTCAGGGCTTCCGTGCAGGTGAGCTCAGCTCTGGTTTCTACCCAGGTGATCTGTCTTTTGAGCTGGAAAGGATCCTGTCCCACAGACATGGTTTGTCAGAGCCAGAGTCCCTCTCCACTCATGATCAGTCAGCTTTTAGAGCTCTGGAGAGGGCGATAACTGCCACCACATCTAGAAAGTCACCTACCCCCTCGGATCCTCAATCCCATCAATATCCCCTGCGTACATCTTCTGACCATGATGTTCTACAGGGACAACGGTACCTTAGGCACCGGGATACCCATCGGGGTACCCCTGCCTCTTCTGATACCTCCCAAGAGTATCCCTCTGAGGAGGTCCATTGGAAGAGGCTTTGCAAGAGGAAGCATTTGGACTCGATGGAGGAGTCGGCCACTGAGGACACCAACTTTGATGAGGAAGAAGGATCCCCACGGTCACCTCCTGAGGATGTTTCCTTCAGGGAAATCCTAGAGATTTTAAAACAGAGAGGTGGCTGGCAGTCCACTAATCCTTCACCTGAGGAGTTGGTGTACCTGGTGGCCTTTGGTTCCTCACCATCTACCTCATAGGTCACTCCACCCACCGATGAGCTCATAGAATTGATCTCTTGGTGAGCATGGGAGATCCCATATTCCATTGAACCTACTCCCTGAGACCAAACAAAATAATTACTGCTCCAATTGATACATTTTGTACAAAATGTGTTGTAGTAGATGCCATGGTTGTGGTAGCAGTGACCAAAAAGGAACTATCAGAGGAGAGTTCCACTATTCATCCTCCTAATAAGGATTTTAGGATGGTGGATAGATGTGGGAAGCAAGTTTTTTCTTCCACGACTTTTTCCTTACAATCACTGAATTAATTTTTCAATTTCACCAGGTTGAAAAGGGATCTGATCAATGAACTGTCAGATACCCTTGAAGGAGCAGTAGCACGAGGAAAGGTGACTTCCTAGTTGGTGACCCTACTCTCTATAGAGATCCATGAGGCTCATCACACATGCAGCCGAAGGAATGACTAGAGCGACAGGTTCTGGCAAATCTTTAAGGAGGCATGCCTGGATGTGCCTCTGCAATTTTGCAGAGCCTTTTAAGTCTTCGTTTGTCAATGCTCCGTTTGACAGCACATCCCTTTTTGGTCCCATGGTCAAAGATATGTTATCCAGGTGTGAAAAAGAAGGTAAAACCCTTTCTGCCATGGGCATATGTTTTTCTGTTCCTCAGAGACCTTACCCTAAAAGTCTGAGAGGTGGAGGTAAAATGTGGTTCAGTAAATCTCGAAGGTCTTACCAGGACACACATGGAGAGTTTTCCCCCAGAGGCAGAGGGGGGGTGGGGGACAATTCTGGAAGATGCTGCCCTCATAGCAGAGGAAGCTCGCAGACTCAAGGGTCCTGTGAATCTTTCTTCTGGAAATCCTTCCAGCACTCCTGAAAGGAGGCCTGAATGCCAACCTCTGGAGGCAATCAAGGGACAACTATCCCTGCACTGAAGAACCTGGCAAAAAATAACCACAAACATGTGGGTGCAGAGGATAATATCCATAGGTTACCAAATCCCCTTCTGTCACCAACCTCCACCAACGAAAAAATCCCAGACGTTTCATCCAGTCAAAGGGATCAAACTGTCATTCAAATTCAAAAACTGCTGGAAAAAAAGAGTCATCCAAGAGGTACCCCGAGACCAGAGAGGATTCGGAACTTACTCAAGGTTCTTTTTAGTTCCAAAGAAACAGGGGATTGGAGACCAGTTCTGGATTTCAACAGATTAAACAAGTCAGTTCATCACTGCAAGTTACAAATGGTTCCTTTCCTGCAACAGGACAAGTGGATGTGCTCCATAGACCTTCAGGATGTGTACTACCATATAAAAATGAGCAGACGATCCAGAAGGCATGTACACTTTCAGCTGGGAGCCAGTCATTACCAGTTCAGAGCTTTGCCCTTTGGTCTCACTACCACCCCCAGAGTGTTACCCAAATGTGTGGCAGTGGTTGCAGCTCACCTGAGTCAACAATGATTCTGGGTGTTTCCCTACTTAGACGACTGTCTCATATCTGCCCTGACCAGGCATCTACTTATCCATACAAGAGACTGTTCTTCAAATCTGTACAGAACTAGGTATAACCATAAATTACCAAAAATCACACCAGAACCCTTCTCAAATACTGGAGTTCATAGGAGCACTGCTGGACACAACTCAAATCATTGCGAAACTTCCACCCTCCAGAATGATGACAGTCTGGCATCAAGCACACAGATTATTCCAGGAAAAGAAGGTAGCCACCCTTCATATTTTACAGACTTTAGGCTCAATGGTTGCAGTTATAGTTTTAGTTCTGTTGGCCAGATTTCACATGCGAATATTGCAGTGACTTCTAGCTGCCTAATGGTCAATTATCCATCAACCGATGTCTTACAAAATTTTCATAACAGACACATGCAAAAGAGCCCCCTCATGATGGATTCATTCAGCGCAGTTGATGCAAGGTTGACCTTTGGTTCCCATCAGCCTCAGGCCATGGTGACCACAGATGCTACCCAGATGGGGTGGAAGGACATTATCTAGGGAAGATGGTCCAAGGCACCTGGTCTGCCGACTAGGCCAATTTGCACATAAACATCCTGGAGATGAGGGCACTGCTTCTAGCATTGCATGCATTTCAGACTGCTCTTCCTCTGGGAACTTTGGCATTTCAGTCAGGCAACATGTCTGTGGTCTGGTATATAAAAAAAGCAAGGAGGAACCAGATCATACCCTCTGAATTGAGAAATGCTCAGTGTGTGGCAATGGGGGATCTCATCCAACTGCTTTCTTGTAGCAACACACATTCTGGGAAAGTCCGGTGTGATAGCGGACAAATTGAACAGATCCATTCTCATGCCTCATGAGTGGTCCCTCAACCAGACAGTAGCAGAAGACATTTTCCACAGATGGGGCCAGCCTTGCTGCAACCTCTTTGCATCCCCTCTAAACAACAAATGCAGCAGTAACTTTTCCTTAATTCCCCCCACCAGGGGAATTCCCAAGTGATGCTGTCATACACAATTGACCCCTGGTCTCCGATAGGCCTTTCCCCCTATCCCCTTGATTCCCAAATTCCTTCAGAAAGCAAACTGGTTGAAGAGAACAGTAATCCTCATTGCCTAGTTTTGGCCTTGACAAATCTGTTTTCCCTTCCTCTATCTTCATTTACAGAAGGAACCCTGGATTCTGGAACCGGTTCTGGATCTTCTGTCTCATCCAACAGGAATGATTCATCCCATCCTTTCCAACTTCAATCTGACAGTTTTGTCCCTCCAGTTCCATTGATATCCAGACAACCGATGCTCTCCTTTCCAGTCCATCATATTTTGATGTCCTCCCATAAGCCATCCACACCAAAGTTTTGTAGGAGTAAATGGAAGAGGTTTGTAATCTGGGCTCAACAGCATAATGTATATCCCTTCACAGCACCTATCCACTCCATTCTAGAATTTTTGTCTCACCTCTTTGATAATGCGGCAGCTGCATCTACAATTAAAGTACAATTAGCAGCTATCTTAGATTTTCACATTGGGAAAGATAACTTGTCTGTGATTTCCCTCAAAGTTTGCAAAGCCTTCTGAAAAGAGACTCTATTATTAAGTCCACCTCACAAAGATCCTTCTCCTCCATCTCTCTCTCTTTTGGCTTTTCCCGGTTAGGGGTCACTACAGTGGATCACCTTGTCTGCTCATGATTGGCAGTGGAGCTTTTACAGTGTCGAGTTGCCAGCCCAGCGCCCAACCTTCCACAGAAGGCACACACATGCACGCAGTCACACCTAGGGCCAGTTTTAGCGTGTCCACTCCACTTGCAGCATGTCTTTGGGGATGTGGGAGGAAACCGGAGCACCCGGAGGAAACCCACACAACCACAGGGAGGACATGCAGCCTCCGCACAGAAGACACCCCAGCTGAAGATCGAACCAGAGAGACTCTTGCTGTGAGGCAACAACGCTAACCACTGCACCACCCCAGCCGTCCAAAGATCCTTCTCCTCCTTGAGACCTATACTTGATACTACATCTTATTGTTCAGCCCCCATTTGAACCTGCAGTAACTTGCGATATAAAATCCTTATCTTGGAAAACCATCTTCCTAGTGACCATTACATCTGCAAGATGTATATCAGAAATTCAGGCCCTATCCTTCCAATCTCCGTATCTGATTTTTCATAAAGACAGAGTTTCCTTGTGTACCAACCCCTCCTTTCTACCTAAAGTTCTTTCACAGACTAATATCAATCAGACCACACATTTGCCTGTTTTCTTTCCTAACTTCAGCAACAAAGGTGAATACGCCCTGCATTTGTTAGATGTCCATAGGCAATTATGTTTCTGTTTGCGTAGGACTAAAGATTTTCGGAAAGCAGGTCAGTTGTTTATCTCCTTTGCAGGTCCTAGGAAGGGCTAGCTAGTATCTAAAGTTACCGTAGCAAAATGGCTTTGTCATTGCATTTCTTTCATCTACACCACACAAGGTATAGATCCTTCCAAATCTGTTCAAGCTCACTCAACCAGGGCCATGGCCAGTTCCATGGTTTTCCAGTCTAATGCCTCCATGGATGAGATTTGTGCAGTGGCCACATGGGCTAATCATCATACCTTTATCACTCAGTACAAGTTGGATTTGGTCTCCAGGGGAAGGCCTTCTTTGGTTTGATCATTCTGAGAAACCTCTTCCCATGAGTCTGCTTGGGGTAAAGGTAGTTTGGGACCTGATTGTATATGTAAGGACCAGATGAAAACTTCACAATATCAGATAAAGAAGTTACGTAATCACCATAAAGTTCCATCTATATTGTCAGTTTTTCATCTCGCCTCACACCCCCCCCCCCACACCTTTGGTTCCTGGACCCATATGTAAGGAGAGATGAAAACTTAACAAAACAGAGGGAACATTATGGTGAGTACATAACTTCTTTATTTTGAAACTTTTTTGCAAAGTGGTTTCATCCCTGCACCTCCTAAGAAGGGGAGCTAAACACACCCCCATGACTTCTAGATATATATGCTAATGCTGAGATTGATGTACCTAAGAGGAGGGGGAATACTTGCGTATACTACAGCCTCAGACTTTGGTTGTATTCTCTACATTTGCACTTTTGCTGCTGTTCTAATAATGATCTTGTTTTCAGTTCTTGGAGTTTTAGCAGGTACTCGATGTAAGTTTGTGGTTCCACCCAGATAGCCACTGTCACTTATAGAAGAATCAATGTATGTGTGAATACTCTGGATTGGTTCATTACATTTGCCGACAGTAACAATACATTTTTTTTTCAGAAATGTTTTTATTGATTTTAACAAACATGTAATTAGTAAAAAATTGAGTGATACTTAATAAACACAAAAAGAGGAAAAAACTTAGAGTATGTAATAGTTGTTTGCAGTATTTACATGGCAGTCAAGACATTTTATCAGTGTAACACTTATATTATAAAAAGACTTGCAGTAAGTAAGCTCTAAAGTATTTCTGGAGGCATAGCAATCCTCACAAGTAGACAAGAAATATTATTCAACCTACATTTAACCAAGATTACAAAGTTGTCAAAGGAACATTTAAAACGAAACAAGATTAATCTTAACACATTTGGTTTAATGTTTAGTACCTGAAACAAAATTTTCCAAGAACAGCGCCAGTTAGAAAATATAAATGTATTTGTTAACTCGTGCAACCTCAAATATTTTATGATAGTTTTTTGATAACTGCTTTGTAAAGTTAACCGTTTTGTTGGTGCATAAAACTCTACCAAAATCAGACAGCACCATCATCTTCAGAGCTTTCCTTTTCTTTGACAGAATTAAATTTGTATGAAATAGCTTAGCGACAAGTTATCTCTAGATGTAGCATACAGTGGATATAAAAAGTTTACACACCCCTGTTAAAATGTGAGGCTTTTGTGATATAAAAAAATTAGACCATAATAAATCATTTCAACTTTTCCCACCTTTAATGTGACCTATAGCCTGTAAATTTCAATTGAAAAACAAATCTGTAATACGCTGGCTGCATAAGTGTGCACACCCTTAAACTAATACTTTGTTGTGTGTGCACACCCTTAAACTAAGACTTTGTTGAAGCACCTTTTGATTTAATTACAACATTCAGTCTTCTTGGGTACACACATGCCATCAACTAAAGAGACTCTGATTAACCCCAGATAAAGTTCAGCTGTCCTAGTATGATTTTCCTGACATTTACTCAGTTGCCTGCTACAGCAAAAGTCAGCTTACAAAGCATCAAAGGGATCTCATTGTTGAAAGGTATCAGTCAGGAGAAGGGTACAAAAAAATTTCCACAGCATTTCATATACCATGGAACACAGTGAAGACAGTCATCAAAAAGTAGAGAAAATATGGGACAACAGTGACAATGCAAAGAACTGGACATCCCTCCAAAACTGATGAAAGGACAAGACAAAAACTGGTCAGGGAGGCTGCTAAGAGACCTACAGCAACACTGAAGGAACTGCAGGAATTTCTGGCAAGCACTGGTTGTGTACTACATGTGACAACAATCTCCCAAATTCTCCATATGTCTGAACTATGGGGTAGGGTTGCAAGATGGACGCCTTTTCTTACACAGAAAAACATCCAGGCCCAGCTAAAATTTGCAAAACAATATGTCTCCCAAATGCATGTGTGAAAATGTGTTATGGTCTGATGAGACCAAGGTTGAAGTTTTTGGCTACAATTCCAAAAGGTACATTTGGCGCAAAAACAACACGTTGCATCACCAAAAGAACACATACCACTCAACCTAGAAACATCAAAAATCTGGACAAGCCCCATAAAAAATATGTACAAATCGGTATGCTTATTAACATAAAATTTGCATACATAATTACGTAACCCCGCCCACGCCATTGGAATTATGGAATCCAACTTTCAAATTCAAACTGAAGAAGACATCCAAAATATGGTACCAGAGTCCCCCTGCAGCCATTCCAATGTCCCATTAATTGGCTATTTTGCCCCATTTACCAAAACACAATGATTATTTGGATTTTATTTTTAGATTTTATAGCACAATGCACAAACACTGTAGATATCTGCTAAACAAAACAATACTATCTCACAATGAAAATAGACTTGGCATTAAAACTTCTCTCACATTCATTGAAACAGCAATGAAACCCACACCACATCCAAAGAAAATGCATCTAGCCAGTGATAGATAAAGATTACCTTTGGGCTGTTTTCAAATGATAGGCCCCTTGCACACAAAACAAGAAACATACATGCGTTCTTTGGTACACATTCCTGACTTTATTAAATTATATTCCTTGTATAATACAGCACACTTGTTAGACTTAAGTTAGAGCACATTTTAAATTTATTGTTTGAACATTTTTCCAGTGGGCAATGAAACAAAATGCATGAACCAGTAATGACATAACTGCCCAATTCAGAACATTTCCATCATAAAAAGTCTACTTCCGCACACACAATAATATATATATATATATATATATATATATATATATATATATATAATGACAGTAGTGTGAGCCATAGTCATTTTGCACAGCTTCTTGCACTTATTTTCAATTTCATTTTTTTTTTGGTGGGGGGGGGGGCAAAAATCAGGGACACATTTTAAACATTGTTTGTATAAGTTTGGAAAGTTGCTAGAATAAAATGTGTTACCACCATGCATTTCACTGCCAAGTCTGGGACCCTGTGCACTACAGTCAGAGCAACATACCACTATGCCAATCAGCAGTAGGAAGACTGAAACTTAAATGGCTATCATTTAGTGAATTCAGTTCTCACTTCTCACTATAGCTCTCAACCTCTTAGCACAAAAATACCTGGACAAAGCCAATAACAGGGGAATACAGAATTCAGTTGTCACTTCTCATCATAACTCTCAACGTCTTAGCACAGAAAAACCTGGACAAACCCAATCATGGGGGAATATAGCCCCAAAATAGGGACACATTTCAAATACCGATCTTATAAACTTAGAAAATTGCTAGAATAAAAGGTTTTGTGTTACCACTGATTTTCTGAAGAATATGAAGTCTGACATTCGGGTCTGTATTAGATAAATAAACGTTTATCTTACTGAACGCTGACATTATCGAAAATCCCAGAACTCGAAACTGCAATTGTGGGGGGTTGTGCCCCCACACCCCCTGCTAAATATATATTCCAACTCCGAGATTGCACTACAGTGAGGAAAGGGCAAATATTCCCATCTTCATTGTACCGTGAGCTCACAATTCCGGGCTCATGTCAGTGTTCGGTAAGATAAACTTTCGTTTATCTAATATAGATCCTGAAATTCAAATGCCTGTCATTATTTAGTGAATTCAATCCTTCCACATCCTTGCCACAAAAATCCTGAAAACCACAGATTTAATGAGGAGCAGAACAAAATATAAGGCATAAATTCACAAGTGGTGGTGGCGGCTAGGGACTTTAAGCTCTTTTTATCTGTACCCAAGGTACAGGGTTTGAGCCTGAGTAGCCACCAGGTGTATTCACCTGGGGGCATTTACACACACACACACACACACACACACACACACACACCTAAGCTCTGGACTCAGATAAACAACAATCTGCAGCCAGATACGAGTAAAATATCTTAATCTAAGCTCCAAACTCAGATAAATAATCTGCAGCCAGATATGAGCTAATGAATACTCCATTGCAGACAATAAAATACCTTAAAGTAAGCTCCGGACTAAGAGCAGCCAGATACAAGCTAATAAGCTCCAGTTGAGTTAAGCTTCATGTCGTTCAAACTCAGATAGCTCTGCAGCCATATAAAATACAGAAGTTCCTGATGATAATAACTCCGTATGAGCTAATACTACCTTAAACTAAGCTCCGGTTCATTCACCAAGAATTCTTAACTTAGCTCTGGTTGTTCAAACTCAGATAAACACAGCAGTTCCTGAAGCTAATAATTAAACTTCACGTTCAAACTCAAACTCAGATAGCTAATAACTCCTCTTCAAACTAAGATAAACAATCTGCAGATAAAAATACAGCAGTTCCTAAAGCTAATAACCCCGTATAAGCTAATAATACCTTAAACTAAGCGGTTGTTCACGTCGTTCAAACTCGGGTAGCTGTGCAGCCAGATAAAAATAAATACAGTTCCAACTAAGCTCCGGTTGTTTACGAGCTCTGCAGCAGTAAGACCTCTGCAGCAGTTGTTCAAAAAATCCTACCTGCTCATGCCATTGAAACCGACAGTGAAGCAGCCAGACGGAAGTGAGCCCTTGAGCTCAATTCCGACAGGCTGGTGGAGCTGATGTCATCACACACATGATGACGTCAGCTGAAAAAGTGAAACAAAAAAATTTTTTAAAAATTGGAAATTATTTGGACCCCAAAACTCAGTAAAAAAACAAGTAATTTGGTACAGTTGGGAGGGCTGAAAGAACACCATACTTATGGTGAAGCATGGTGGTGGCAGTATCATGCTTTGCGGTTGATTTTCTTTAGCTGGAACTGGGGCTTTAGTCAAGGTGGAGGGAATTATGAACAGTTCCAAATACTAGTCACTTTTGGCCCAAAACCTTCAGGCATCTGCTAGAAAGATGAAGAGAATTTCACTATTTAAGACAACAATGACCCCAAGCATACGTCCAAATCAACAAAAGAATGGCTTCATCAGAAGTAAATTAAAGGTTTGGAATGGCCCAGCCTGAGCCCAGACCTAAATCCAATAGAAAATCTGTGGGGTGACCTGAAGAGGGCTGTGCACAAGAGATCCCCTCGCAATCTGACAGATTTGAAGCGCTTTTGCAAGGAAGAGTGGGCAAATATTGCCAAGTCAGGATGTGCCTTGCTGATAGACTCCTACCCAAGAAGGCTGAGTGTTGTAATTAAATCAAAAGGTGTTTCAACAAAGTATTAGTTTGAGTGTGCACACACAACAAAGTATTAGTTTAAGGGTGTGCAGACTTATGCAACCAGTATATTGTACATTTTTTATTTTTTATATTTTTTCTCCTAACAGATTTGTTTGTTTTTCAACTGAATTGTACAAATTATAGGTCACATTAAAGGTGAGAAATGTTTTGAAATGATTTACTGTTGTCTCTCTTTTTTATATCACAAAAATCTGGCATTTTAACAGGGGTGTGTAAACTTTTTATATACACTGTATGTAATGATTTTAATCTGCTATTAATATAATTCCACAATATCTGCATGCAAGGACATGACCAGAATGGCATACCTGAACCACTGGTCCCACATAACAGGAAACCCTAAAAAATATGTATCTTCAGGTCTATATTAGATAATCGAGCTTTCAAAAGTTCAACTGTCATATGGTTGACACCATATGATCAAACTTTTAAAAGTTTGAATATCTAACAAAAAATAAATAAACTACACAAATAACCTACCTGAACATTTTAAGCAGGGGGGCAAGCTCCCCTGCAACCCCCCCATACCCCCCGCTCTTTAAATATACCAACTCTGTGATCGCACTACAGTGCAAAAATGGGAAATCTTCCCATTCTGCTCTGAACGGAGAGCTCTGTTAAAACATTCAAACTTTCAAAAATTCAATCATATGGTGTCGACCATATGACAGTCAAACTTTTGAAAGTTTGATAATCTAATATAGACCCGTATCTTCCTTAGTAAACGTGACATCAGCGTTATTAATTATCGTATATTATGTATAAAACAATTTAATAAAAGAGAAGTAATTTAGTGAATGCTTTAATCATTTTCCATCATTTTCAAGAGAGCCACCATTAGCCCTAATAGATTAACAATGAATTTGAGAACTAAATTTAGTTTTAGAAATAAAAGTAAAAGAAACATTTTCAAAATCAGTGCACTTTCTTTAGTATATAGAAATAAATACTTTCAGATGTTCTTCATTGAGATCAATGCTACAATAGCCTTAGCTGTATGGGTTTTGTCTTGCTAAGAATATAACATCTGGCCAGCTTCCAAAGATTCAGGGCAATTTCCATGCACCCATACCATTAGTTGGCTTGAAATGAACTGACTTAAAAGACAGGTTTGCGGTACAAGTCCTTCAGAACTTTCAGACCAAAAAAGAGAGGGAGGCTAAAGCCCTGACAAGGACAATGCTAGGGGGGAAAAAAAAAAAATATATATATATATATATATATATATATATATATATATATATATACATACACACACACACACACACACAGAGAGTATATATCATGTTATCGAAACCACAAAAGGTTGAATACCTTTTCATCGACCCCTATTTATCGAACATGAATTCATCGAATGATCGCTACTGCGAAAATCGTTCCCACGATAAGTAACATGTTGGCCAACCTACTGACTGCAGTAAAAACAGCAGAATGTGAAATCCACATCCCCAAAGTAGGGGTCTGTGCTCCCCACATCCCCCTAACTAAATACACCAACTCCAAGATTGCCCTACAGTGTGGAAAAGGGCAAATTCCCAATGATGGCTCACTGGTTACTTACCATGGGAAACAGTTTGTGGAAATGATCGTTTGACAGATTCAGAGTTTGACAAATAGTGGTCGATGAAGAAATATGCAACCTTTTGTTGTTTCAGCAATCTGATATAGATCCATATATATATATATATATATATATATATATAATGTGTATATATATATATATATATATATATGTATATGTTGGTATAGGACACTTGATCAAATGACCAGCTACACTGACAGCTTAACATGTTCTGCTCATGCACCAGGAATTACCCTGGAACTGACTAAATCAAACACAAGTTGTCCTTTTTCATTATTATGGAATTTGTGCTCTGAATCAGAAATTCTTATTTCTGGCTTTTCCATTCTGTTAGCATTAACCATCGCCAATTGAAAAGACATTTTTTTCATTTTCCTATTCCAGGGAAGTCCGTGCATCTTTAAGTTCTAGTATGGAAAAATGTATTTAAGATTTTTCCACAGTAATTTTTTTTCTCTTGTTTTTCATTTGTTTTAGTTCTGTTCAGACAAACTTTTTTGCAGTAGATAAGGCAGATAGCTTTGTTTTTGATATTTGGGGCTCCATCCTACCATGCATTTAAGCAATAGTTTTCTGCAAATCACTCTCCATATGCAGGGTAGCAGCACTTTATATGACAGTTAAGTCTGAAAAAAACTGAGAGTCAATAAAAAGATGAGTGAAAAGCAAAACGTGGCACTTTGCCAATGTAAAACTTAATATAGTTATTTTTTGTTTGTATTAGAGTACTTTTAGCTGTAATTAGTATACATATGCCCCATATTTAAAGAATTTATTCAGAGCTTACAAAACTGCTCACAATTTGGCACTTTACCAGCCGTCTTGCCACTCCACCCTGATAGCTTTACACTGTTAGATTTCACTGATAACCTCCTGAATCATCACTTGCCTATGTTTGCTTTATAGATTTACACAAAATTACTAAGTTGCAAAGGTACTGCTTTTCTAGGAGAATGTGTATGTTTGACATATAAGTCATTAATGATATAATTATTTACTTTAAATGAGCATATGACCCCTTTGCATATAATGGTGTACATTTTTTACAGACTGCAGACTGGGTCAGGTGCAGTTCATAATCGTCCTGAAGTCTTGAAAATTTCTACTAGAGGTATTGCATAGCCAGTCTCTCCTCATAGTAATAACTCCATAAAATGTTCTCACTATGTAAAAAAGGCAGTTACTTTGTCACTGCACAAAGGAGGAGTTGCATTTACAATAAATCTTACTGCATTATTGTCTCTACTTTCAAAAAATCTAGAAAAATATGCACATACACAAATTCTGCGGTACCTGATAAATTCCACTCTTTCTTCAAACTCTCAGAAAAACTTCAGACAAAACCATGATGGAGCCCTAGTTGATGTTATCTAGTATATTAACTCTCAACCAGACCATGGCAGAAATGGGGGCTTGGTCTTCTTAGACCTTTCTGGAGCATTTGACACAGTTGGTTTTACTAAACTTGTGAAAAACTTCTACTAATGCCTGTAGATTGTTTATAAAGTTTCTAGAAAATAGAGGTCAATCTTAGATGAAATGGTGGCATCTCTCTTCTCTTGTAAGGAAATGTTGTAGTCCCTCAGTCCACTCTGTCGGATTCACTTATTTTCATGGTCTTCATGAGTGATGTCATCTGTCACTGAAAAAGAATACAAAATTGTTGAAGTACATTGATGATTCCACAGTCCTCCTCACAAAGGATATGATTGATACTGTTGATTCTTAACTGCATTCTAGCCTTCTCCTGCCATAGGGTATGACTCTGTGCATTATAAGCAAGTCTTATTACTAGTAGGACCCAGTCATTGTTCTTTGCATGTAAAAAACAACATGTTACCTTTGTCTTCACCTGTGTGCCAGCAGATAATAAATTTTGCATCACCTCACTAAATTGATCACATATTTAAGAAGGAAGTCCAACAAGCTGCCTTGATTTCATTTGATTTGATTTCATCTGAGGTTCAACATGCAAATGTGTAATGTTATAACTAGAGCTAAAACAACACTGACAGCCTCTTCAAAGAGAATTTCTCTCATATAGTGTTAGTTTAGCTACATTTAACACAGATTTCTGTACTCACTGCTGTTACTCTGAATACCTCGTAATTGTCCTACAGTTCCCACATCCCCACAGATTTGGGCAAGTATATAGTAGAATAACAAGGTTTGCAACTGATCATCCTGGTGGGACTCAATATTGTTCATTTGTATGCAGCCTATGCTGGTTGGAGATCGGGTAGCAGCTGTAATTGGTTCAATCAAAATTTGACCACATACTTCTCTACAGACCTACTTGCATATCGCTGTCCAGTATTCTTACATGGTGTGGACCTCAGTGGGGTCTTAGATCTTCTGTTGAGAGAGTAGTTTGCATTCCAAAACAAAACAGAATAAATAAATGTGGTGATGCTTATTATCATGTTGTTATAGATAAACTCTGAAATAGGCTGTCTTGGGTTAATACCTAAGAAACGAGACTTTGATTGCACAAACATGTATTTTTACCCAGTGGGAACTGTAAATGTTTGGTATAACCTAATGAAGTTCTACTGTGTCTAATTTCAACTAATCCTAATTAACTCAGAGATGATCTACAGTTTATTAACTCATCTTTACCTATGCCGACTATTTCATCAACATTCATGTCTGCTTGTTCCTAGTGATGCCTTTTCTCATCATACTTCCTTACTTATTCTTATCTTCTTACATAATATGTACATTTTCATTATATTTTCTTAATAGTATGCGTATTCTTATCTGTTTATATGATTATTAGCTTGCTAGTATGCTGTTACCAGATTTTAGAAGTAGCAGACTGCTTACATTTTTAGACAGTTTTCTTTTTTTTTTTTCATGCTTCTTTTAGTCCCTTCTAATTTCAGTTAAGAATTGTTGAGTATATCAAGCACATGATATATTCTAAAAACATGTCAGTATTTGGCTTTTTCCCATATTAGTTCCTAATATTTGTATTACTTGCCAGTCTTAAGGTTGAATACATTATTATTTAATTTTGTTCACTCTTCTAGTACTATGACTTCTTTTATCTTGATTTTTGTTTATATTTGCAGCATAACTCTTTTTAATGTATTTTGTCTGTTAATGTTTATCTGCTGAAAAACTATCTGTATGATTGTATTATGTTTTGTAGCTTCTTTCCTCAGCATTCAACTGAAATGGAATTTTCTATCTGGGCAGTCCCAGTCAAAAATGTAATAATAGCATTGGTGATACAGAATGATAAAACCTTAAACGCTGCCAAACAATCTGAGTGTGACTAGCACTAACAACTTAGTACTTGATGATGCAGTTAAGGAGGATGGGGCTTGCCCATCCTGAAGAGGGAAGAATGTGGTTCCCACCTGCTCACACTGCCAATCCGATGGACACGATCTTGGTTGGATAGCAGATGCCCATCATGATGTGGGAAAATGATGCTAGGAAGATGTGTGAATTGCTTTCCAAGCCCCTCTCAGCATATGGAGCAGCTATGCCTCTGTAGGTGTGGATAGAATCATTCTGTTCACCTCTTTCTCTGGTTCGGGTTGTATATTTTCTTCTGTGCTTTATTAAAATTTTCATTGCTTATTTGCAAATCTGCTAGGTCCGGAACACTTTCATAAGTACTATATTGTTAAACAGAAAGTAGAGAGTATAGCCTCTTCACCTATGAATGCAGTTAATGGTATTTTTTCTATCCCTGTTCTTTATTGAAAAAAAGGCAATTTATGCCATTCACTTTCATGCATTTTTGGTTTTGGCAAGACCTTTACTTTTACCTCAGTAACTTCTGTCTTTTAAGGACATGCTGCAGACTCCTGTTTTCACTAGTGCTTTTTGACATTGTAAAGGAAAACCTAGGATTGTGTTCAGGTTCATTTTCCTCTCAGAGAGTTTATCATTATGACTCTGTCTCTCTCTGTGTCCTTCATTTGATCAGCTAGAGTCTTCAGGGAAAGCTTCATATCATGCACTAAGAGTTCTTCACTTTTAGTTTCTACATTGATTCGCAGGTTTCTGATAACACACAAGTTCTTCTATCCTTTTAGCCATAGCCAGATTCTGTTTGCTTTTGAAGTTTCTATGTTGATGATTTTCTTTCTTTATCAGGACTTTGTATTTTTAACAGCATGCCAGAATGCTGCTTCCCACCCCATTTTTGCTAGGTGAATATTCTGACCACAGAGTATCTAATCGTGCCCCCCCCCCCATAATTTCCCCCATGCCTTGAACTGAGGAAAGTTTTAATCAATCATGAAATCATGTCTTAAATTTAAATTAGATACCAAAACTTCAAGATGTTTTACTTTACTTAATGTAATTTGATTTTCTAAAAATGTCATATGATACTCCTTCTTGTGTCTATGGGCAGGTATTATTTCCACTTTCCTCTTGACATTTACAAATATAAAGCTCCTTAATAAGTCTGACTATGCTTCCAGATTATTTATAGCCCCTTCAGTTCCTTCCCATCTGCCAATCTCATATATTGACTAGCTTAGTAGTAGCAGAGAGACAATATGCCAATTCTGTTCTAGCAGTTACTGTATCATATTTTATCACTACACATTTTAATAATAAATTTAATAAATCACATTTTTGATAGGTACAGCATTTGTGTGTTTGTGTGTGTGTGTGTGTGTGTGTGTGTGTGTGTGTGTGTGTGTGTGTGTGTGTGTGTTCACTACCAGTAAGGTGATTAAAAATCATTATGTCTTTCCTGTGATCACTGTTGCAGTACTACTAAAAAGTGTGATATCTCACTACGGATAGCTATATGTTTAGCCACAATACCAAAAGCTAGGCATCTTTCTCTTATTCCGTACATCTGACATATTACCAAAGCATGCCAAAGCTATGAGGTATATAAGGAACATATAGGTGTGAAGAACCATATAAGGAAATCAAATTTCAGTGATTGCCAATGGCTATGGTAAATCCGCCTCACATCCAGGAATCCTGTATATCACAAAAAGTGAGTCACAGGACAAACAGGTACAAAAAACAAACACAACACAGATGCAAGGACTGACGTCACTTCCTTGTTGTTTGAGAAAAATGAAAAATAAAAACACTTAAACATTACAATAGTAAGCAACAGTAATAAACAGTCCAAAACTTAAGATGTCAAATCCTCTTCTATGAAGGTATTGAAGAAACAAACTCAGACAAGCTTAGTCACTGGAATAACTAAGCTTTAATTCATGATTTGCTAAGTCTCAGTGCTGTGGGTATTCACTTATCCTCAAAGCTTGTGTTAAGGAAAATTTTCTCCCATCGTAATTTTCTCTGGTCAGATTGAAAGTCTCAAGGTTCCCTTATTGAAGTACATCAGGGATTGGAACCTCCTAATTTTGTGCAAGCTCTGCTTCCTTCTAAGAAAAAAGCAGAAGACTAAGCATAACTCTCCTTTTCCCCCTTCTGTCAGGGATCCTCAGGAGTGGTATGATTTTTCTCAAAGGCTGTTTAAAGCTTTAGTATCTCTTAAGCCCCTTCAGTTATTTTCTTATACTCCTGTGAAGAGACATAGGAGAGTCATTTTCGGGTGAAGAAGGTTGGGATTCTGATGCAAATTCCTTGGCTTAGTCCTGTCAGATTCACTCACCTGTTGGGTATGAGTCTGAAAAGAATGACACTATGTCCCTGATCCTTTCTTAGAGGAGCTTTCCTTTGAGATGTAGTATTAAAAATTATGTAGCATATTTAGTGGGTAGGCAAGCATCAGACATGAAAATGTATATATTAAGATCTCATGTTCCCAAGAGTTCTGAAACCATCTACCATTCCTTCTGTCCTTGATATTTTGCAAGATATATTTGTTACTGCTTCTATGAACCCTGCAACCCAACCTCCTGCCCCCAAGATGCCTGAGAGAATTTATGAAGTCCCAGCTCCCAAAAATATTTGTTTAAGAACTCCCTGTCTGGCTCTACTGTTATTTCCGTAGAATCTGATAAGCTTACTAAATTTTTACCTTCGACCAATGTCCTTCAAAATGACATGTATATTAGGTCTATTGACAAGTATGGAAGAAAAGATCTGTACCTCCTTTACTCTGGCCTTCCTTGCTGTCAGCTGTCAGACACATATGACTAGGTATCTCTTGTCTTTATTGGGAGACCTGTGTGCATTTTTATCAGACATGCCTGACTAAAAATGATCATTAATTCCCAACGTCCATAGCAAAATCAAGAAGGACAAACCAAAATTCTTGCTGGTGACTTTGTTTTTGCCCAGACAGCATAGATTCCCCCTTCTCTTCCACCTGTCCCAGGGCAATCATCTTTGACTTGCTGACACAGCAAAAGGGCTCTCTCATTCATCCCAAATTAAAGACTTTGAATCTAACCATTTTGATGATAGGGTTTAATTTTTTTAGTCACTTTTTTCTTTGAGAACATGTTGTAGGTCATATAGGAGGCTTCCACAGTATAATGTTCGCTTGAAGTTAGATAACAAGGGAAGAAACAGAAAACTGTGGAAACTCTGATGCGGTCAATGTTGAGGAGTGATAGGCCAGTGAGTTTCCAAATGATAGAGCAATGGATGGCAGAGGATGAATTTGAAGAGAATGTGTCACAGAAAGATGCTATAGAACTTTCTATAGAATTGTTTGTTTGTCTTTTTGGCTTTTCCCGGTAAGGGGTTGCCATAGCGGAACTCCGGTCCGCTAATGATTGGCAGTAGATTTTTATGGTGCTGAGTTGCCAGCCCGACACCCAACCTTCAGCAAAGGCACGCCCATTCACGCATGTCTTTCGGAGGCCACTCGACTGCGGGGAGGACTTGCAGACTCCACACAGAAGGCACTCCCCACACACTAGCTGAGAATTTAACGGGAGAACCTCTTGCTGTGAAGCAACAATGCAAAGAATGTCCACAGGAAATGAAAAACAAAAAATGTGCCCTTAGTTTAGAAGAAAATGAGCTAAGAGAAGAGTTGTATGATTTAATAGAGACAGATGGACATATTAAGATCACTGAAAGAAATAGACTGAAGAAGGTCAATAAAACCCAAAAAGTCAGAAGTTTGATAAAAACAAATGAATACAGCAATTAGGACTGTTCATAGAGATCCATGTGGTAGAACAGAAGTAAACAGGGTATATTACTGCACAGCTAAATTAATAACTGATAAAGTTCTACCACAAGAACACAGAGCAGTGAGGGAAAGGAAAGGGAGAAAACAAATACCATCATGGAAGTATCGAATAGAGAAAACTATAAAGCAATTAAGACAAGAAGTGTCAGTGTTGGAAGTGTATAGAAGAGGGAACAGATCAACAAAAAAATACTTAGAAAGATAGAAGTGATAAAAGCAATGCGGCCTATTAGAACAGATCAGGATCTTGTTCTATCGCAAATAAACTAAAAATCTCAACACTGGTGGAAAAACTTAGAATATACACAGATAAATATAAAGGAAAAGTACAAAATAAGCAATTAGTTGATGACCCCAAAAAGTTCTATAGATAATTGGGAAACAAAGCAAAAGGAATTGAAAGACCACGAAAAAAAAGAAGAAATTTTGGAGAAGTATTTATGAAGATCCTATGAAAAATAACAAAGATGCTGAATAGATAGAAGAAGTAAAAGAAAGAATAAGAAGTTTAAACATACAGGATATGAAATGGGATGAAATAACAGCCAGAGAGATTGAAACAAAGTTAAGAAATGCCTCTAATTGGAAAACCCCAGGCCCAGATGCAGTACCCAACTTCTGGTTAAAAGTGTTAATATCTTAAACAAAGATTTAGCCATGAGTAAGAACTATTTATATGCACACCCAGAGCAGACACTAACCTGGCTAACAACAGGAAAAACAATGCTCCTACTTAAGAGTGACCTTGCAAGCTACCCTAAAAATTCTAGACTAATACTTGCCTTCGAATGACATAAACTATGCACTGGAATTGATGCCGACAGGGTTCATAGACATTTAGAAAAGAACTCAAGTATGGCAATTGAATAAAAGGGCAATAAAAGAAAGCCATATGGAGCAAAGGATCATTTGTTGTTAAATAAAATCATAGTAGAGAACTGTAAAAAGGGGAAGAATCCTAAGTATGACATGGATTGACTACAAAAAAGCATTTGATAGTATCCCACATTCATGGATAAAAGAGTGCTTAAAAATGTACAAGATACACCCTACACTGATTGACTTCATTACAGCGACCATGAAACAGTGGCAGACCACTTTGCAATTAAGCCATGATAAAGGGCAAATTATTATTCCAGGGATAAAAATTCAAAGGGGGATATTCCAAGGTGACTTTCTGTCACTGCTGCTATTCTGTCTTGCCCTTAACCTATTAAGCTGTCTGCTTAACAGCTTAGGCCATGGCTATAATTTGACTCCTAGAAAACGATAAAGTGTAAAGACTTCTCATCTTCTCTTTGACAATGATTTAAAACTGTATAGGTCATCAGATGAGAAACTGAAAGCACAACTGCAAGTTATCAAAACTTTCTCAGGTGATATAAAAATGTCATTTGGTCTTGATAAATGTGTAAAAGCAACCTTTAAAGCAGGAAAACTGCAGCACCAAGAAAACATCAGTTTGGGACAAGAATGTGATATAAAAGAACTTGAGCAAAAGGGAGTGTATAAATATTTGGGAATTGATGAAGGATCAACAGTAAAACATGAACAAATGCAAATAAAACTTAGTAAGGAATACTTTAGAAATCTTAAATTAATCCTAAAAACAGCGTTGACATCTAGGAACAAAATTCAAGCTATAAACCAATTTGCTCTTCCTGCCCTAACTTACAGTTTCGGAGTGATTGACTGACCCCAAAACATGTTGGACAGATTAGTCAAAAAAACAAGAAGGATGCTTCAAGCTCACCAAATGATTTGTAAAAATCAGTGCATACCAACATAATATATTCCCCATTCTGAAGGAGGGATGGACCTCCTTGAAATTGATTACATGTATAGATCTGCAATCATGAGACTGCACACATATATGCTGACCTCACAAGACCCAAACATAGTGAAAATTTTGAAACATGAGGAGAATAAATCTAAGATGACTTCTCTGCTTAGTCTAGCAGAAGCATATTGGCGTCAAGCACAAATAGAAATCAAACCAGAAGTAGATAAAAATCAGGCAGCAACTGAATGTGCCAAAAAAACAAAAGAAAGAATATAAGGTGAAGGACCAGATGAGAAGGCAAGAAATGTGATAAATGCATAAATATATTTTCAACTATAGAAAACTTCTGGAAGAATCTTATGTTGATCAGGATCAAATGCAGGAATGGTTAAGGAGAGGTGAATACAAACCTAGAGATGAAAGGTTAATATTGGCAGGCCAAGACAGTGGGATACATACATGGTTTACAAAGTCCATTGAACATGTGTGAGAAACAAACAAATGTAGGTTTTATAAAACACAATTGGAAATAGTTGTACACCTCGTTGCTGGTTGTGACATACTAATGGTAGAAGGGCTGTATACTGAAAGGCATAATAATGTGGCAAGACTGTTGCACTGGGGATTGTGCAAAACATTATGGTTTTGAAGTGGCTAAAAAATAATGGAAACATAAGCCACAAAGCATCATAGAAGATGATGAAGTCTATATCACATGGAATCACCTGTTACCAACAGTTCAAAAGATAGATGCTAGAAAACCGGATATAGTGGTCCATGAAAAAAAAGACAAAAGTAGCATTGATCATTGAAATCGCCACATCCATTGACTACAGTGTCTTGCGTACAGAGAGTCACAAAGTCATAAAATATCAGGATTTTCAGGCAGAAACGTGAGCAATCTAGAAGAAAGATACTCAGACAGTTCCAATAGTAGAAGGAACAACAGGCCTCTAATCTACAATTGTATTTACATATGTTACCAATAAATGTAACCCCGTACGTATTGCAGAAGGTGTCATTACTGGGCACACATTGCAGGTGGTGCGAAGAGCACTTCTAGTTGACATCAAGGATTGAAACAATACTAATTTCATGAACTTAATCATACTTTGACTTAAGAATGGGATCCATCCCTGTCATGGTATTAGAAACCCAAAAGACTTGGAGAAATTAAAAAGAGGCTAGAAAATCTTATGTTTCCAAATGAAAGAGATTTTTGCATTTGTTATCAGAAAAAAGATCGGGGCCCTTCCCTAGTAGATATACATGACATTCTTTCTTTCTTGTGTGAGCTACTCAACTCAGGCCTGGCATACTTTTCTGTTAAATCTCATTTTCAGCCATGTCTTCCTCCCACCCCTTTCAGAAAATCAGACCAACTTTTTGTTTCATTTCAGGACAAGAAATGTGGTCTTTCTGTCTCCAAACAAACATTTCTAAATCAACATCTGATGCCATCTCCTTTTGTTATTCTTGCTGTGGAAAGGAGATGCCAGGTTTAGTTAAGGCTGACTCTTCCAGAGCTTCTATCTTCTTTGAGTGCCATTTTAAGGGTCTAGATCAATTTTAGAAGTTGCTGCTTAGTCTTCCATTGATACCTTTACCAAGCAGTACAAGACTGATGCCTTTTCTAGAGCTAGAGCTGGATTTGCTAGGTCATCTTGCAAGGAATTTTAAATTCTGGCTCAAATCTTCATCCACCCCCCCGCCCCTTGAGACTAAGAAAGGTTTTGGATTCTTCCCACGTGTCAGAAATATACTGCAACAGTCATCATAGGAAACACGTAATACAGCTTAGTAAGAACTTATTGTGATGCCCCTCCTCTGGGCCAGTAATTAAAGAGCCTCAATCCTTACTACTGACACCGGAGATGGGTGTTCACTTGGAACAAAAATGGATACACACAGTATTTCCAGATGCAGATCTCTGCACCAAGCACAATTTCCTTTAAGAGCACTCAGGGAATACACTCTCATCCTGGGTCTGGGTTTTCCACTCTCTCACCAGGCCCCAAATAGGACTCCACACTGATCACAGCTGTAGAACTGAGTCCTCAGCCAAGTGTTCCAAGCCAAATCCTCCACCACCCTCTCTGTAAAACCAGTGCTCTGTGCCCTGCTCCGGGTAGCGGACGCACACACTCTTTGAGATTTGATTTTCTGACACACACACACCTGGGAAAGGCTGGCACAGATTTACCAGCTGTGCCCCCTCTGCACAGGCTATAAGGTAGATACTTCCACCAGAACACTTCAAAGCCAGGTACTCTAAGGCTCTTACAAGGGTATCCAATTATACTGAGTAAAATTAATACTAATACAAAGTGTGGTGTTTGACCAATTCAGCAAGGCTTTCAGGAGCTGCCACAGTGTCACCAAATAAATATAAATACTCTCAAAGTTTAAACTATTCTCTAAAAGACCAACCACATTGTAAGATTTAAATATATTTAATAATAAATAATAAAAGAACATGAAAATACTAAATATCTGTTTACAATAAACACCAGAGTTTCAATCACAGAAAATATTAAAACTAATAATGTATCACACAGATACAGAAAAACAGTACTTAACTAATCTCACTATATTTTCCTGGCTGATCTAAAGAATTACTATTCCCTGGTTACTTACTAAAGCAAGGCAAGATGAAGTAGATGAGTGGTCCTTCTTTGTCAGGTTTCAAAGACAGACTGCCCTGAGACTTCTGTCTAATCTAGTATTAAAACGTCATTTCAGTGCTGGATTACAGAATGACATCACATACATCTGGTCATCTGACACTGGTTCCCACACTGCCCCTTTACTAAAAACTGAACCAGAATCTAGCACCTGTGTGTCATAATACGCACTAGAGCTTTGCTAAGAAATGTTACAACATTTGGAAGCTATAAAACCATTTCAAAAACTTCCATCCTTCCAGGGTAGCAATTAGTTCACCCCTAAGAACAATACAGTAGGATTCCTTGTCCTGGTTTTCACAGACATTTTGTCTCTGGCTGCTATCAGAACTGTAGGATACAATCTTTATGGTCTAAACCAGATCATTTAATTTCAGACTATTTTTCAACGTTAGCTGGACTGAGAGTAACTTCTTCTCTTCCAGTATCCTCTGTTACATTATATTCATTTCAACAGTTATAATACAGTCTGGCATACAGATGTATTTCTTTTCTGTCCAGCAAGACCCTCTGTTGGTACATTGTTAGCACAAGCAGTTTTAGAAATACATTTTCAACACAACCACCTGTACAAATCAGTTTGACATACAAATGACATACAATTCTTTTCAAAACTCCAGCTAGCTATGCTGGCATATGTTTCACATCCACTGCCCTATTTCTGGCATGGCTGGGAATACCTCACATTATCACACTTATCATAACAATAGATGTCAGATGGATCACTGTTGCATTATTACATCCCGCCCTTCTTATCCTTTCTTTTCCTGGTTTCTTTCATTGACCGAGGTGGCGTCCTTTCATTCTCATGTCTTATAGCTGACGTACTTTTTGGTAGCCTCCTTTCTTTTTTTGCCTAACTGGCTTTCGTGTCTGAAATAAGAAAGTCCTGAGGTTCTTTGCACCCATATATCTGTTATATGTCTCAAAGTCTTGGCACACTTCGGTAATATGTCATATGTACTGCACAAGAAAAAGATACCTTGGCTTTGGTATCCAGGCTGGATGTACGTCTATCTCTGGTGGGATATCCCACTTGTTAGTAATAGTTTTAACCCAGTCAGACTGAGACCAGTTCTCCTGGTTGGCAAATCATTCAAAGGCAATGAGGTAGGCTTTGATGCCATCATCCATTCTGAGTTTCTTTAATGGCGGTGTGATCTCTGGGGTGATCAGTGCATTTGCTATCATGGTCATCTGCTCCTAGAACCTAGTGTTGGTCAGTAGCCTCACTTATGCCCTGAAAGGCCACCATATGTTGACCTGTATTCATGTTGGTCTGCACCATAGTCTATGTGAGCTTAACTGTTGATAAAAAAATATTGCAGGTTATCCACAAAAAAAGATCTGTCTGTCTCTGTCTCACTGTCTGTGTCTCTGTCAGTCTGTCTCACTCTCTCTGTTGGGGCAGAGTATACAATTATACTAGCAGTAGTTCTGTTTTCAGGGGGATAGTTAACACAAATATTTAATAAACTTTATAAACTTGAAAGTTGTAATGTAGAAGTGGGAAAAAGAATGTCCTTTGGTATAGCAAGTGTTCAAGTTCAAGTGCAGATTATTTACAGCAAAAAAACTAATATTCATTTTCAACAAAGAAGGAAAATTCTTCTGCTAAGCATACTTAGCAGTTCATTTCTGTGTTTTGTTTTCCACTTTATAGTCTCTTATTGATAGAAGATTACTTATAATTCACTCTGAGTGAAACAGGATTCCTTAGAATTCACAAGTTTGGCATTGCATCCCTGTTCAAGCTGCATTATAATCCTCAAATTCATCCACATTTTTGCTCTTGGTACTCCTTAAGTGAATCCAGTTAGGCCTCTGTTAATCCTTTAACACAGCGGTATTCAACCTTTTTTGCACCAAGAACCGATTTCATGTAAGACAGTTTTCCAGGGACCGGCCATCGCGCCACATAATAAAACATAATACAGTGCATATTTATTTATTTATTTGATATTTGTTTACTGGGGAGGTCTGACTGGACTAGAAGTCCATTTTCAGCTTAGACTCGGGGGGGGGGGGGGGGGGCTCCAAAGTACAGTAAAAAGACAATTGGCAATAATTACCAAAAAAAGTGTACATTCTGCTTAACAGCATAACATTGATCTATGGTCAAGAGGTACATAAACCTAATGGCAACCTTATTGACTTTCTGAGTTTATAAAAGCAATATTTAAAATCTGTCACTATTATTTGTTGCTGTGTCCAGATTTATTGTGCAAGAGGTTGAGTGGTATGGTTGAGAGGTATGCAAACCTAATTGCTGTCGCCAGCATCAGTCTCGCTCTTCACTCTCTTTCTGTCTCTCTCACACACACACACGCACACACACACACACACACACACACACACACAGTCTCTTCTGCTTTCATGCATGCATTCACTCACACATGCAGAAATACACACACGCACACGCACACGCACACACAGTTTCTTGTGCTTTCATGCATGCATTCACCCACACACGCATACAGAAACACACACACACACACAAACACACACTCGCGCGCGCGCACACACCCACACATATATACACACACACTTTTTTCGGTTTCCTTGACTTTTATTTTGCACTCAGTAAACAGCAAAAGCCCCGCTTTAGCGAGTGTAAAATAATGGCTCGATCAATCTTACTGCTCACTCTCTATCATACACACACAGTCTTTTCTTCTTTCACGCACACATACATTCTGCTTTCATGCATGCATTCACTCACACATGCAGACAGACACATAAACACACTCATACATACACATGTTCACTTTTTCATTTCACTGCTTGCCTGGTGGCCTGGTACCAAATGATCCACAGCCCATTGGTTGGAGACCGCTACTTTAGTACATCAACAGTCTTCCAGCAATTTTCCTAGTATTTACACAGTGTTTTTGGTCTCCAGTCTTGGCCTTGAAATCCCTATCTGTGAAAGGCTATTGTGTGTAACGTTATAGGCTTCCAGCTCTTCCTTTAACAGCACTTCTGTAAGTGATTCACATTATACTATGCCATTATGTTTTTTAACTGTATTAGTATGTTGTCTGCACACACCACCCTTCTTCTTTCAGCTTTTTCCCGGTTAGGGGTTGCCACAGCGGATCACCTGTCCACACATAATTGGCAGTGGAGTTTTATGGTGTTGAGTTGTCAGCCTTCCATGGAAGGTGCACACATGCACGTACTCACGCCTAGGGCCAATTTAGAGTGTCCAATCCACCTACTGCATGTCTTTGGGATGTGGGAGGAAACCGGAACACCTGTAGAAAACCCACACAACCACAGGGAGGACATGTAGACTCTGCACAGAAGGCACCCCAGCTGAGGATCGAACCTGAGAACCTAACATTTCTAACAAAAGAAGTAGACACACTGCTAGATATATAGAGGGATAATCCAACCACACCCACAACTACTAATAAAAGAAAAATTTTCCACAAAGTGAATAGTAAAAAATTACCCACAAAATATATTTGCCTTAAAACTTTATCAGGCTCTGAACATATTGCAGCATGGTGCTCTTTTTCCTCAGTGCTGATGGACTAAAATTTAGTCCAAAACTTCTTAGTGCCTATACATAGAAAAATGCATAAAATACTAAAACATAGAATAAATGGAGTAGGTGTCCTTGTTGTCATATTGTCATAATCCTGTTTTGGTGCCTTACTAACATCAACTGCCTGCTTTGTCAGCCTCAATCTTTCCAGCAAAGGGAGAGATGAGACAGAGGAATATCCGTAAAGCTTCATCCTGATGACAGGTGAATCTTTGAGGTTTTCCCTCTCTTAGCCTACCATTATCAACCCACCCCCTTTTCTGTGCTCATCCTGGCTTCCTAATAAATTATTGAGTACAAATTCATTGTACTTAAATCTAAGAAAGATGACCTTAGATGTGGGGGTGGGGGACTGTGCTCCCCACTGCCACCTAACTTATGTAATCATATTCCAGTCTGCACAACCTTGGGGAAGAGGTTAAGACACCATTAAGTGAAAAGGATCTTGTCAGTAATTGTCAGCTGGGATTATCTGTTGCCCAGTAAATCATTAGCTTTACATTTGCCATCATCATGATGCCATAGCCATGCAGCTTATTGCATGTGCTGTCATGTACACACCCTCTTTCGCAGTTGATCTGCCTGTGCTTTCATTTCACTTTTGTCTACTTGACATAAAACCCATGATCTCTGCCAGAGATCATAACCAAAGCAAGAAAACTACCCTGGCACTGGGACTGTGGACCCAGCATTCTTAAGCAGCATATTCCCATCCCCACTCAAACCCCCCTGCTGTCTGGCCTTGCTTCTCTAATACAAGACAACTGGGTCACAAATAGGGTTCCATCATCTCCATGACTTAGCCCGCCTTTTAAATGGAGTGTGAGCGTGAGTAAGTGTGTGTGTGTGTGTGTGTGTATTTGTAATATGTGTATTGCAGACGATATGGCACTCCCTTTCATCTATATACATACTCACACACACATACAAACACACACACACACACTCATACAGGCAAAAATTTGCCAATAATTGAAAGAATATAAGGTGAAGGATCACATGATAAGGCAATAAATGTGGAAAATGCATAAATACAGTTGCAAATGCAGAAAATTTGTGAACAACCTCATGTTGATCAGAATCGAATGCAGGAATAGTTAAGGAGAGGTGAATTTAAACCAGAAAACAAAAGCTTAATGTTGGTGGCCCAGGATAGTGGACTACATACACGTTGGTTTACAAAGTCCATTAAACATGTGGGAGAAACAGACAAATCCAGGTTTTTTAAAACCAAATTGGAAATTGTTACACATCTTGTTCCTGGGTGTGATACAATAATGAAAGAAGGATTGTATACTGAAAGGCATAATAATGTGGCAAGACTGTTGCATTGGGGATTTTGCAAACATCATAATGTTGAAGTAGCTGAGAAGCATTGGAAAAGTGAACCACAAAGCATTATAGACAATGATGAAGTTTATTTCACATGGGATCACCCATTACCAACAATTCAAAAAATAGATATAAGAAAACCTGATATAGCTGTCCACTGAAAGAAGATAAAAGTAACATTGATCACTGAAATTACTTCACCCAATGACTACAGTGTTTTACATACAGGGAGACAAAGTCACACAGCAAAACCAGTCAGTAAAAACTAAAAGAAAAACCCAATCCAGCTAGATTTTCCATTGTGTGATTTCTTAAAGCCTGTTGTATTAGAGGTCACATGGGATATATGCAAATGACCCCATAAGGACATCAAGTTTGTCAGTTATATGGCAGTTCTGAATGCCCACGACTTTTTTTTTCCTTTTTAAGTCTGTTATGGACAAATTTAGGCTAGTATGGGGTCGGGTGGGGTTTGACTTTATTGACCTCAATTTGTCCATAACAGACTTAAAAAGGAAAAAAGTTGTGGGCATTCAGAACTGCCATATAGCTGAAACACCTGATGTCCTCAAGGGGTTATTTGCATATATCCTAATTTACCTCTAATGCAAGAGGTTTTAAGGAATCACACAGTGGAAAAGCTAGCTTGGCCGGACTTTTCTTCTAGTTTTTATGTAAGAGATACAAAGTCATAAACTATCAGGATTTACAGGCAGAAATAAGGGCAATGTGTAAGAAGAATACCCAGACAGTTCCGATAGTAGTAGGAGCAAAGGGACTTATAAAAAAAAATTTACAGTCATACTAAGATATGTTACCGATACATGTAACTCCATATGAATTGCAGAAAGAGTCAGTTTTGGGCACATTACAGGTGCTGCGAAGAGCACTTCTGGCTAACATCGAAGACTGAAACAATAGTAATTTCAAAAACTTTAATCATACTTTGACTTAGGAATGGGGTCCATTCCCATCAGTCATGGTATTAGAAACCTAGAAGACTTGGAGAAATTAAGCCGTTAAAAAGCATATATATGTGTGTGCGTGTGTACACACACACACACACATGTATGTATATATATATATATATATATATATATATATATATATATATATATGGATATCTCTCTCTCTCTCTCTATATATATATATATATATATATATATATATATATATATATATATATGGATATCTCTCTCTCTCTCTCTCTATATATATATATATATATATATATATATATATATATATATATATATATATAGAGATACACACTACATGTACATACATGGATCTACTTCAGAAGTTCAGAAGCTCAAAATTTCGAACTTCAAACAGCCGAGACCATAAGATCAAAGCTTTGAAACTTCAAAAATGTAATAAAAAAAATAAAACAAAACATTTTTTTTACGTTTTTGCAGGGAGGACAACCCCTAACCCCTGCTAAATAAATATACCAACTCCAAGATCGCACTGCAGTGAGGAAAACAGTAAATTTTCCATTCCACGCTGTATGGCGATCTGCATTCAGAACGTTTGAAGTTTCAAACCTTCGATCTTATGGTCTTGGCCATTTGAAGTTTGAAGTTTTGAAACTTTGAGCTTCTGAAGGGGATCTCATATACACACACACACATATATATATAGAATATATACACATATTTATATATAGAGAATAATTTCTAGAGGTTATTACATCCCTCTAATCACTTACCCAAGGCCTCCAAAATGCCTTCCCGATGTTCCACCCAGTCAAAGGGAAGAAGCAGCTTCAGAAATAAGAAAGCTGTGTCAAAAATGAGTCATCCAACAAGTCAACAAGTCCCCTCAGACCAGTGCGGATCCAGTTTCTATTCAAGATTCTTTTTGGTGCCAAAAAAGACCGGGGAATGGAGACCCATTTTGGATCTCAGCCAACTAAACAAATCAGTAGTTCAGACCAAATTCCGCATGGTCACAATACAATCCATTCTCCCATTTCTTCAGGAGGGTGTGTGGATGTGCTTGATAGATCTCTGGGATGCGTATTACCACATCAAAATGGACAAGCGCTCCAGGTGTCTCCTTCGCTTCCAGCCAGGAGCCAATCATTACCAATTCAGAGCCCTGCCATTTGGTCTCTCGACGGCCCCCAGAGTGTTCACAAAATGCCTAGCAGTGATAACAGCTTATCTGAGACTCTGGGGATTCCAGGTGTTTCCATATCTAGACAATTGGCTCCACTCCGCCCCCACTAAGCACCTACTGGTCATGGCCCTCCACTACACTTTAGTACTGGCGGAGTTTCTAGACATCACAATACACTGGGAAAAATCCAACCTTCATCCTACATGATACAGACAGACAACTGGTGTCAGATCCATGGACTAAAACTAAATGCCAGGAAATGCATAATAGTATCCTTTGAGAAGTCATCTATCCCTGGTAACTATCATATTGAGAACACACCCCTTAGAGTTGACCCATTAGTCAGGGACTTAGGGACACACATAGATAGCAATCTAGACTTTGATCATCACTTGTCTACAGTGGTGAAGAAATCATTCTGTGTTGTGCAACTTATAAACAAAGATATGGCATCTGAGTCCAAGGAAGTCATTGTTCCACTGTATTCGGCATTCATCAGACCTATCATTGAGTACAATGCCCCTTTTGGTATGTACCTGACCAGGCATATCCAACAATTGGGACGTCCACAGAGATTCCTCACTAAAAGAATACAGGGCATAAGTAAAGTGTCCTATGCAGACTGCCTCAAGGCTCTCTCCCTGTGTTCTGTCTCCTACAGGCTTTTGAGGGGAGATCTATGCCTGTGTCAGACCCCACTCTGTTGGACCTCCTGCATATCCACAAAACAAACAGCACAAGAATTACCCATTCTAAAGACGTAAACCTTGCCTTTGATATAAATAGGACCTGCTGGAGAGATAGGTATGTATCCCAGAGAATGCCCCATCTGTGGAACAGACTCCCCATCCATGTGAAGCAGAGTTCCTCCCTAACCCAATTCAAGTGCAACTTGGCCAATTGGATAGGAAACTGGAAATTCATCCCTTATTTGGCACCTATGTCTCTAATGGGTACAAGTAACCTGTAAATGGTCCATCTCCCAGGCCCATGCTTACACTTATCAAGGGTACCAGAACTTTTTTGGGATGCATGGCTAGTCTTAAAAAGGCCCTTGTGGTTGTTAGCCTAGTAAACACCTATGAACCTGTAAACCAACCTAAGACAGGCAAATAAAGTTTGTATATATATATATATATATATATATATATATCTAAAGTAGACATATAGAACAACCTGTCATTTAAAGTTTAGTGGGGGGCATGCTTTAAGTGCAGGTTTCAGAGAGACCAGATCATTCAATTGTGGTGCCTAATAGGATTGCAGTTGTAAAATCCTCCTCTGCTCTTTAGATTCAGTTTTATTCTTAAGATTGCGACCCCTTATATCTAAAGGAATTAACTCAAGAGCAAAAAAATCTAAATTTATGCTGCTGACCAAATTCATTAACATGTGCAGCTAATGCATTATTCAACTTATTGTTCTTAATGTCACTAAGATTGTCAAGGATCCTTTCCTTGAAACTTCTTAGTTTTCCCTTTGTAAAACACACAAAATGTTTCACAAAAGCATAATACACCAAATCCTTTGTCCTACAATCATTATATAAAGAACATCCAATATGGTGATGTAAAGCAGGATGCTCAAATAACTATTAGAATAAATATAGTGGCAAGCCTTATATCTCCTGCAAGGGAAGGTTCCCCTCCATTGAGAAAAGAAAAAATTAGTTGCTGGACTATGACATTTGTAGCATAACTGTCTCTTCAAGGAAAGTTATTACGAAAAACAAAACTTTGTTGCTTCAACAACCACTTCTTTAAGTTCAGGACTACTAAGTAATATCCCCCAGATTTTCCTTATAATATCACATATTAAATGAATGTCACTTGAATAGGTAAAAAGACACCTCAGATCCCTATTCTTTTGTGGCTCAGAATCATTTCTACAAATAGATGATGGTGAATTGGAGTAATAGGGGCTAGCTTTATCCAACCATTCAGATATCAGTTTAGATATACACGCATCAATTTCTTGTGCAGAATATCCTCTTTGTAGGAAATCCTTCTTAAGTTCATAGAACACATGCTCTAGTGACTTGTCATCAGTATAGAGACGCATAGCTCTAAGAAAATGTCCCCCAAAGACATTTTGAGGAATATGTCTAGGGTGCATACTGTTTTTGTGTAAAAATAATTCTTTTTGCAAGATTTCCTGTACATTTCTGTCTTGAAACTGCCCAGAGCATCCCTACTCACAGTTATGTCAAGAAATTCTATAGACACTGAGGAAATATTAACACCAAACTTCAAAAAATCAGTAGTATTCTGTAAATAATCAACAAATTGATAAAGCAAATTGTATGTACCCCTCCACAGCAAAAAAATATCATCCGCAAATTATGTCTGAGCACCCAATTATGTTCCAATGGGCTAACACCAGGTTGGCATAGCTATGGGGACAAGCTGTGCCCATAGCTATGCCATCTTTCTGCAAATAGAAATTTTCTCCAAACACAAACACATTATTCTCTAAGACCAACTCTAATAAAGTGCATAAAACTCAGTCTTGCTATTCAAAAAAACACCTTCTGTTAGTAAAAATGACCTCACATATTCAATACCAATGGTGTTAGGAATCACTGTAAAAAGAGAAGTCACATCCATGGTAACAAACAGATATTGATCATCAGTTAATTGGTTGGTACTTTTATATGTCAATCAAAAAGTCTTTGGTATCCTTTAAAATAGAATCTACATTGTCTAACACAGGATGTAGTGTTTTCTCAATATAGTTAGAAAGAGGTTCCATGGTCCAGCCTTTGCTGGAAAGTATCAGATGCATAGGTGGTCTAGCAGAGTTCTTATGCATCCTGGGGAGCCCATATAGTATAGGGATAACTGGATGTTTAACTGAGAAATATTTAAACAAATAATCACAAATCATCCTCGTCATAAATAAATTAAAATAAAAACTGATACCCTGTCCATTATAATTGTCACTTGGCACTCAGGAAAGAGAAGATAAGTGGCAGCATCACTGAAAAGTTCTTCCATGCCAGTAAGATAAAAATTACTTTCCATTACCACAATACCACCACTTTTGTCCGCTGATCAAATTTCAATCAATTTAAGTCTTTTCAATTCATGCAAAGCTGCATACTCACCTTCTGTGAAATTATGATAGGAAGATGTGCGTTTCCTGGTCAATTTTGATCTGTCATATATACTGATGTATGCTTCAGTGATCGGGTGTATTTCAGGGATAAAAGTGGTAGGTTTCTTGAAAACAGTTAACTCCGAAGATTGACTGGGAAACATCAAAGAAAGAGACAAATTATTAGTGAACAGTCTAAGGTCAGTAAGTACTTGAGGTACATCAAATTTCTGTGCAGGAACAAACGATAGTCCTCAGCCTAATAAAGTCAGTTGTTCTGGAGTAAGAGTGACAGAGGAAATATTGAAGACTAAATAATTTATGTTTTGCCACGTGTAACTATCTTGGTGTATGTCTCCATCGATTGCTATAGGGAGAGACTCCAGTAAAGTAAAAAGGGGTTCATAGTACAATTAGATGTACCCACTGCCCCCTCAAGAATACCCATCCTCACCCCTTCATCCACTACAGGTACTGTAGATGGTACAGAATTATCAACAGTTATGGCTGAATTACTATCCGTATGTGACTCATCGTTATTAACAGTTCTCTGACCACAATCTTCCCTTGGCCATGAAAAAAACAATCCTCTTTTAAAATCCATAATATCTCATTGCAATTTCTTAAACTTAGTGGCCTGAAGTCTTTTCTCAAAACTGATAATTTGTTCATACAGATCATCTAGGCTAGCGGTAATCATCTTCATTGAGAACCTTTTGCAGATGTCATTTTGAAGAGTATTAATTTCTTTCAGTAAACTATTTTCAGTAGGAGAAAAAAGTTAAGCAACTGTCGTATATAGTCTAACCCGGAATGAATATTCAATGCTTGCCACCATTTCAACAATTCAGAATGTGTAGCTCCATAGGTAAGTATTTTAAGGATATGCAATCCTCTGGGTACCACCTTATGATAAAGTGAAGCTTCTAAATGTATCCTTTTCCACTGCAATTGTTTGTACTTATATAATTTTATTCCAGGTCTCTCAAGTAATCTTTGACAGAGCTCTTAAATAAGAAGTTGTGAGAATGGTCTATTTTAGTAATTCGTATGCTGATATTAAGAGTAATCATTCCTGTACAATTGTACAACTAGTTTTAACTTTTGTTTGCTATACAAACACAGACACACACACACACACACACACACACACACACACACACACACACACACATATGTATATATGGATCTACTTTGTTTGAAAATACGTTACATCAAGCAAAGTAGATGCTCACTTCAGCGAAAGTGCACTTTCGCTGAAGCCTATTCGCTGGATCGGCTGACTAAAAAAAAAAAAAGCACAGAAAACATGATGTGAAGTTGTTCTATCTCGCCGTACATTCTTACTGATGGGTTGGGAGCCGATCCTCGGCTCCAACTCGGCCAACTGCAAAAGCTCGAGGTCTTCAACTAGCTCAAGGCCAACTCCCTATCCCATGATGCACCTTGTGTTCCCCTAGATCTTGTTTGCCGCTGCAACAGATCAGGAGTGCTTCCAACAGTTCTGGCCAGTGAAACTTTAATATTTCTTTTAAAAAAGTGATAGTTTAACTTGAATAGTTAATTTTCATAGTTGGTTAAGTTTTCTTTATCCTATGAACATAGATAATTAGGAATAAGTAGAGTGTGTGTGTGTGTGTGTGTGTGTGTGTGTGTGTGTGTGTGTGTGTGTGTGTGTGTGTGTGTGTGTGTGTGTGTGTGTGTGTGTGTGTGTTTGTTAGTACTTGTTGGTGGCCATGCTTCCTTAGAGTAACAACCTGTTTAAATTGTAGGGTTGTCTGGATATTTCTTTATCCCTGTCCATAGTGTGTGTTGAGCCTGCTAGATTTTAAGGTTGCTTGAACCTGGGCCCAAGTTTTAGGGCCAGTAGTTCCATATTCTTCTTAGTGTGTGTTTGCTTATATTGTAGAGGTTAGAGCTATAATTCTGTGTGTTTCCTTCTTTAAATAGTACATTTTCAAGCATTCTATAGTGTTATTACGGTGTTGTGTTATACTTCAAACATAGTTAGATATTTGATAGTTCTGCCATGTCTCAGCAAGAAAAGGATAAGTCAGGTTTAAAAAATGTCCTAAATGTGGACAAAAAATGTCAGTAACAGATGGTCATATAGAATGTGTTTATTGTTTAGGTGAAGTTCACCTACAGGAGAACTGTGCCATCTGTCATTTCTTTAGCTCTCGTGTTCTTCATGAACGTAAGAGTAAGCTGATAGCTAGGGGTTTACTGAAGTTTTCTTCTCAGGAATCATTGGATAAGGACAAATCACCAGTCAAGACATCAAAATCTTCAAAGACCTTGTCTTCTTTTGGGTCAGAGCCAAAAAAGGGTTCATTGACCTCAAAAACGATTGGGACACCTACCTTGGCTCCACTGCTTTCTGAACCGGAGGTTGTTACTGTTTGTAGGAGCCGGTTCCTGATACTGGAGCCGGTATCTCCTACTTTATAGTCTCCAATCCTTCAGTCAGTGGCCTCTTCCATAGCTTCTTCCTGGTCCTCAAGACTCTTGGATAAGGATGTAGATCATGTGGTGCAGAGGCTTCTGCAGACACTGGCGCTTGCCAAACTTTTATCGAGGATGATCCCTGAGACTTTGGAACCGACAAAATCCCCCCCACCATCTTCTCTTCCTCCTCCGATCCACCTCGAAGTTTTGGAGCCAGAGTGCTCGGAGCTGATGATTGTGGAGCCTTCAGGCCTGATGCCTACTCCAGGCTTGTCAGTCCCAACAACCCTGACATCTTCGGTGCCAAACGAGGGGTCTAGGAGCTGACACTTGCCATTGGGTCCTGGGAGGATAGTTGGACCGATTTTTCAGTTCTGACTTTGCCTCTTGGGGTCTCGGCTCGGGTGAGCTCAGCTCCAAACTCGGGCTCAGAGCCCTCTGTTCTGGCGCCAAGGGAATCTTCCATATCTTTGGATCCAAGGGCTTCCTCGCATCGGGACCAAGGTGCTTTGATGCTATGAGGAGGGTGTTGTCCGTACCAACAGCCACACCATCAGAACCAGTAGCTCCTTTCCCCAGAGCACCAGTGTCTACCTCTTCATCACACATCCATCTAAAGTGTAGAGACCCTGAGCCTCAGGAAGCCCCATTGGGCAAGCCCTGCTCTTCCGAGACCTCTCCAGAAGCTCCCACTGAAGAGGTTCCCAGGAAGAGACTTTGCAAGTGGAAGCATCTGGACTCCCCACAGGAATCCATCACTTCAAACACTGACTTAGATGATTAAAGTAAAGTCAGTAACCGCTGAGCAAAGCAATGAAGGGTTCTAATAATTCCAAGCTCAAAGACGTTCCAAGTCCTGTTACAGGAACACATTGTTACACCGCTCCAGTATGCACCCTGGTTTTGTCTACAACAACATTGTGAAAGGACAGTCCATGTGTGTGTCTAGATATACACCTGAAGACTCTTATCTGGAAATGGAACTGGAAGATCTAGGAATGAAATTTACAGAGCGTGGATATAGTAACTTGGATATTATCAGAGGGATGGACAGTATTCCCAGCCTCAGGGAGAATAGAGCGAAGCCCTACTTTTCTGAAGGGGCCATGGAAATGTATACAGCTGATATGAGTCATAATCACATTCAGAATGGTTTTCTTACAAACAACAACATTACTTTTCCTATTTATTATACTAGAGACATTGGTGCAGTTAAAGATATCTTTTCTAGGCACTGGCATGTCTTGTCAGTTGATCCCATTATTAAGGGACTTACAGGAGAACGACCCAAGTTCGTTTATCGCAATAAGAAGAACCCTAAGAGTCTACTCTGTTATCCTAGAGTACATCACGCCCAATTAACCACACAAGGACCCTACATGGTACCTTGCAACAGGTGCAATTTTTGCTCATACATACTTTCTGATCCTGTGTTTGTTCACCCGTATGGATCTGGCACACACTACATCCGGACGAGGGGTAGTTGCATGTCCAAAGATGTGGTTTACCTTGCATCCTGTACATCATGTCCAGCCTACTATGTAGGCAAGACGAACCGGATACTGAGAGACAGGATACGAGAGCATGTGTACCATACGAGGAAGGGCAACCTACACAATGCATTAGCTAAACACACCAGTGAGAGAGGTGTAGAGCATCAGTTTAAGTTTAGGATCTTAGAACAGATTTCCAAAACACACAGGAGAGGAGACATTTGTAACTACACTGCAACTAGAGAAATTCATTGGATTATTAAATTCAGGGCTGATCTATCACCAAGATTAAATGGGAAAGTCCCTTTACGTCCACTACTGAAATCCAGGAGATTAGGGAACAAGAGATGTTAGTATAGTGCTAGTACTGTTTTATATTCATTTTATTTCTCTTTTTATCTTTATTTTTATGTATCTTATTGATTGCACAGCATTATCAAGACTTATATGGTTTTAATATAATATTTTATTTGTATGCATTATTTTAAATGGATTCTTAAAATGAGTCTTGTATCTTTAAAGAGCATCTGTGACTTTGGCGCCTTTTTGTATATTTAAATTAGCAGCCTTTAATGTTATTTGTTATAAGGTCTGAAGAAGCTATGTTTGCGAAAGCGCTTACCTGTTTATACTAAAATAAACCTGATTTTTACTACGTTCTGCTTATTTTTGGATTATCAGTCATTGGACTTGGAACGTCTTTGAGCTTGGAATTATTAGAACCCTTCATTGCTTTGCTCAGCGGTTACTGACTTTACTTTAATCAATTTTGTATTTCTTTTATACCGCTGAGCATTCACTCCGCTGGGTTTATTTATTTTTTGGTTATTACTGACTTAGATGAGTCAAAAGGGTCCCCACGGTCCCCCTCGGAGGATATCTCCTTCACAGATATCCTGGCAATTCTTAAGCAGAGGGGTGGCTGGAAGTTTGTTATCCCTACTGATGATGAGTCAGTGCTTCTGAAGGCTTTTGAGCCTCAGCCTTCCACCTCTTGGGTGTCTCCACCCTTTGATGAGTTGATTGAGCTTATCTCTTGAAGGGCGTGGGAGTCCCCCAATATCATGGAGCCTGTCCCTAGAAGGCCTAATAAATTTATAACCCCCTCCCCCCCAGGACAAGACCTTCCTGACCAAAGGCATGCCTGTTGATGCTATGGTGGTGGCAACAGCCACAAAGAAGGAACTTCAGAAACTTCTACGTCTGTCCATCCTCCTAACAAGGATTCTAGAATCATGGACAGATATGGTAAGCGCTTGTTTAGTTCAGCGACTTTTGCTCTCCGATCACTGAACTATCTAACACACTTTACAAGGTTGCAAAGGGATCTCCTGAAAAAACTAGGAGATACTCTACAGGGTTCAGTAGCTGTGGGGGTATCAGAGAAGGTAACTTCCCAGCTAACTACCCTAAATTCTCTTGTAAATGCTTCCATACATCTGGTCTCCTATGCAGCTGATGGAACAAGTAGGGCAGCGGGGATGCAAATTGCTCTTAGGAGACATTCCTGGATGTGCTTATGTTCCTTTGTGGAGCCCTTTAAGTCATCCTTTATTAAAACCCCTTTCGATGACTCACCCCCTTTTGGACCCAAAGTGAAGGAAACCCTTACCAGGAGTCAACAGGGCAGAAAGACTCTGTCTGCCATCGTAGTCCGCTTTTCCACCCCTACCAGACTTTACCCCAAAGGTCAGAAGTTTGGGAAAATGTGGTTCTGTAAAACTTAAGGAGCTTTCCATGACACTCATGGTGAACCCCCCCTCTAGAGACAGAAGAGGGGCTAACAATAGAAGAGGCCGTCCACGCAGCAGAGGGGGGTCCACAGAACCAGGGCGACAGAGACCAGTTATTTGCCAAACCCTATCAGCACTCTTGAGAGGAGGCCTGCCTGTCCATTTCTGGAGACAGTCTGGGGACGCTTCTTTTTGTACCCAGACACCTAGCTAAAAATAACAAAAGACAGCTGGGTACAAAGCATCATATCCAGAGGATACTCAATTCCCTTTGCCACCCCCCCCCCCATAAGGAAAATCCCAGATGTTTCACCCAGTCACCGGGAACAGGAAGCCTCAGAGATTCAAAGGTGCTGGAAAGAAGAGTCATCCAACCAGTCCCAGCAGACCAAAGAGGATCCAGAACTTACTCAAGGTTCTTTTTAGTTCCAAAGAAAACAGGAGACTGGAGGCCCATTTTGGATCTCAGCAGACTAAACAATTCAGTAAGAAAAACAAAATTCCGGATGGTCATGCTACAGTCAGTTCTTCCCTTTTTAGGGAAAGACCATTGGATGTGCTCGATAGATCTCCAGGATGCCTACTACCATATAAAAATGGAAAAGCCATCCAGAGTTCGTCTGTGCTTCCAGCTGGGAGCCAGTCATTATCAATTTCAGGCTCTGCCCTTTGGTCTCACTACAGCCCCCAGAGTGTTCACCAAATGCATGGCAGTAGTCACTGCTCATCTGAGATGTTTGGGATTCCAGCTGTTTCCATACCTAGATGACTGGCTCATCACTGGCCCCACCAGGCATCAATTTATACAAGCAAGGGACACAACTATGAACCTCTGCAGTCAGTTGGGGATTGCTATAAATTCAGGAAAATCTGCATTGCCGCCATCGCAACATACCGTTTTTATAGGAGCAGAACCAAATACCATTACTATGACCCTAAACCTTCCTCCAGAAAGAGTTTGTGTTCTACAAAATCAGGTTCTGGACCTGCTTTTGAGAGAAAAAGCCCCTGTGTCAATGGTACTCAAATTGCTAGGGTCAATGGTGGCAGCGATCATTGCGATTAATTTGGATCAGATGCATATGCATGTACTACAATGACTCCTGTTCATGCAATGGTCCATTCAAGAATTTCCAATGTCACACAAAATCCTGATAATGAATTCCTGCAAGAAGGGCCTTTAGTGGTGGCTGACACCTCACCAAGTAACTCTAGGTTGCCCCTTTGTTCTATCCACCCCAATAGCCACAGTGACCACGGATGCCTACTTGATAGGGTGGGGAGACATTATCAGGGAAGAACAGCCCAAGACACGTGGAACGGAGACAAGGCTCACCTGCATATCAATGTTCTGCAGATGAGAGTGGTACTTCTAGCGTTGCAGTCCTTTCAGGACTCTCTCCCTTCTGGGAACTATTGCAATTCAGACAGACAATATGTCAGTGGTCTGGTACATAAACAAACAAGGAGGAACCAGATCTTGCCTCCTGTGTCGAGAGGCCCTGAGAGTATAGCATTGGGCATCTTCCACCCAGCACTTTCTGATAGCAGTGCACATCCCGGAGAGATCCAGTGTGATAGCATACAAGCTGAGCAGGGTGATTCTACTGCCTCACGAGTGGTCCATAAAAGAAGAAGTAGCGGAAAGGATATTCCGCAGATGGGGGTCAGCCTTGCTTCAATCTCTTTGCAACTCCAACAAACACAAAATGCAGCAGCTGCTTTGCCCTAGTCCCCCCTCCGGGGGATGCCCCAAGGGATGCACTTGTACACAATTGTCCCCTGGGTCTCCTGTATGCCTTCCCTCCCTTTCCTCTGATACCCAAAGTTTTACAGAAAGCCAAGGTTCTGGGAAGGACCATCATTCTAATAGCCCCTTACTGGCCTCATCAAATTTAGTTCCCCTTCCTCCAGCCTCTGGATTCTGGACCCAGTGCCAGATCTCCTGACTCATTCATCAGGGGCTCTCCACCCTTCTCTTCAGTCCCTCAAATTGACAGCTTGGCTGCTTCAATTCCAGACTTAACCAGGATTCACAGTCTATCAGCTGCGGCTCAATATATTTTAACATCCTCTCATAAATCGTCTGCCAGGAAGTTATATCTTAGTAAATGGAAGAGGTTTTCTATATGATTGTTTCAGAACGATATTGATCCATACCTGGCTTCAATTTCATCCATTCTGGAGTTTTTGACTAAACATTTCAATGAAGGGGCAGCGGCCGCAACCATTAGAGTTCAATTGGCAGCGATTGCTAACTTTCATCTAGGTGACCAAGGGTCTAATATTATGTCACATAGACTCTCCAAAGCTTTTCTAAAGGGTACTGTTCATTTGAGACTACCAATCAAAGCTCCAGTTATGCCATGGAACCTAAATTTTGTTCTTTCCCATATAATCCTTCCCCCCTTCGAACCAGCCGCATCTTGTGACTTGAGATATCTTTCATGGAAAACCATATTTTTAATAGCTATTACTTCTGCTCGGAGGGTTTCAGAGTTACATGCCTTGTCCATTAAACCCCCTTATTTGATTTTCCATAATGACAGAGTTTCACTCAGGATGAATCCTTCATTCTTACCTAAAGTTTGCTCAGAGACAAATCTCAACCAATCTATTGAATTGCCCATATTTTTCCCAAAATACACTAATGAGATGGAACATATGCTGCACAAACTTGATGTTCACAGACAACTTCTATTCTATTTAGATAGGACCAAACATATCAGAAAAACAGATCAGCTCTTAGTTTCCTTTTCAGAGTCTAAAGGCACTCCGGTGGCGAAAATCACTTTATCAAAATGGTTAGCAGATTGTTTATCCTTCACTTACAATTTAGTGAATACACCGTTGCAACAGAAAATAAAGGCCCACTCTACTAGAGCTGTATTTACTTTATTAGCCTTTAGGCAAAATTACCATTAGATACTATTTGTGCAGCAGCTACTTGGTCAAGGCCTCATACCTTCATCACTCATTACAAAGTAACTAAGTCTTCCAGGGACAGGGCTTCCTTTGGTTCCACTATCTTGAAGAACATTCTCCCGTGAGCTACCCGAGAAAGATGGTGCTTGGGACGCTACCCATCAGTAAGAATGCACAGCGAGATAGAACAACTTCACATAAAGAAGTTATGTACTCACCATAACGTTCCATGTGAGTTCTTCATCTCACCTTCATTCTTACGTCCCACCCTCCAACCCCCATCCAGGCGTCTTGAGGACCGAGAATTCATTTATGTCATGGTATTACTGTCTCTTATCCATTTTCCAATATTAGCATATTACTAGTAGTATGTAGCCTGTTCATAGGTAGGTACTAGGCTATCAGTCCTGGGGACTATACAAGCCTAGCCAAAAAGGTTTCCTGGCTTTCGCCACCCAAGAAAATGATTTTCCTGTGCCCCTGTCAAGCAGTGCCGCAGAAGTGATCCCCAGGGTGAATTTTCTATTTCCCATCCAGTCGTCAAGATTTTTCTTAAAAAGAGCCAATGAGGAGCTTTGCTTGACATGAATGGGTAGTTTGTTCCAG